>NC_056744.1:618088080-618108080 GCF_019279795.1 Protopterus annectens
AAGAGTTCAGGGAGGATAATGGTTATTCAGAAATAGAAAATCAGTTTTTAGTATCAATGGATATACAGTGGCATTCCTATTGACTTCAGAAGAAAATAAACCCACATATTTTAAGGCCAGACTGAAGACTGTACATAAGCCAGGAATTCTCAAACTAACAGAGCTAAAGTATACTCAGCGATATCTATAAGCACAATCTTCCCTTCTGACTTCATCTTATAGGGCTGCGGCAATCATGTGACCTAAAGACAACCTTCAGCTGCATTTGCACTTTGGCTCCAGTCAGTTCTGTATAGTGACCAAAGTTTATTCCAGGGTCCAGTGACACTATAAGAATTTAAAACAAGCTGCTTGCTTAATGGTCTGATTGTTGGGGATCACACACTTTGAAGATGAAGATTTCTGCAAGTTTCTTGGAGATGCCAAATAATATCACATAGTTCCTATTTATAATCATGTCTTCTGCTGCTGATTCATTACCAACCCCCTATTTAGATTCCACTAGAGACAGGAGCTGGATGTCGACAATTGAGGCTTTTAGCTTAAAAAGTCTGCTCTCATCATCTGATACATTTTTGAGAGGCCATCTGGTAGTGGTCATTTAACTCCAAATGATGAAGCAGCCTTAAATGTCATTGGTATTGTACAGCTTGGTAACAATTCTGTCAGCATAACTTTCTGTATCAGAAATTTGTTGATCTGTAATTCCTCATTCCCACTTTAAAGGATAAAATGCACTACTGATCCTGCTTAATATTATTTTGCTTTTTCTAGCAACACTTTTGAAAGGTGCTGTTTTTCTGATTTCTTTACATTTGTTTATCAACTTCTAACAATTAGAGTGCCTTTTTATGTAAATGTTTTATTAATAAAAGAATAGCAAAAGAACTGACATTGACTACTGTTAATAATGTGTCAATTCCTCTTTCTGCACCAATGGAGCAACATAGTTCTAGGCTGAAAGTTACAGTCAATGAGTGCTAATTAATATTATGCCGATGTTTCTATTCTGACACCAAAGTATCTAATAATGTGCTGAGCATGTGGTGTTAAGCTAAAGCTTAGATTACCTGCCTTGTTGGTTTATTCTACTAAAGAGAAATCAACTGACAAAACCATGGCCTTTCTCTGATCTGTTTATGATAACATTGAATCATTATCTTTTATTTTTGATTGTTACAAATACATGGCTGTATACATATGTATGAGGTAAGAGCCTGGAACAAGGAAAATAAATGTTTTTTCCCTAACTCGTGTGAAGTTATACTGCAATTCACTTATTTTTCCAGAGAAGCAATAAAAAGAATTCACCTTACTCAAGCCCATGGAGTTCACTGTGTCATCTTGAAACACTTTTAAGATAATGCTCTCATATGAAACTTTGATTGCTGTGCCATGCAGATTGCAGATACTTGCAGACTGCCGTGCTTTAGCTCCTTTGCCTGAAAAAAAGTTGCTATCCTTCCTGCCAGCTGACCCTCATTAACTAATTAGATGATCATCCCATTTATAGATTTTCCTACAAGAGTAAACCAGCTCATGGGAACCCATTCTAGAATGTTCTTCATCTTCTCTGTCCCTGTACTCTCACCACTCTTTAAGTAACCACAACACATTTAATATCACATTGACCACAACTAGCTGAACTCTCCCTTCCTATTAGTCACTTTCCTTTCTTTCTAACTCTTACATGTATGGGATGCTCCCCAAAACTCATATGTATTCTTTTGGAGAATAACACATATTGCAAATAGAACAAGATTATGAAACAACAAAATGTGTTTATTATTTACATATTTTCTTAACCAAAACTTAATATAGAAAAGTTAACAGTATTTGTGCAATATTTCAGTTTACAATTTTGTCTCTCCTGTTCTCTGTTAAATTTTAGTCTGAGTTTGTATGTTTACAAAAACACAACATACACATCTTCCCCTGCCCGAGTTTCCATACAAAGCTCAATATTATTTTCCCCTTCTACAGAGGAAACAGCTCCAGGTATTATATTACAATAGCTACCCCACATACATTTGTTTTATGAATGGCATGCCAGTTGCATTACTGTTAAAATTAATTACTCTTAGTTTAGTATACAAATGCCATATACTATGTACAAAATAAAAACAGCCAAAAAAGAAATAAATAAACAGGCTCATACATAACTTCTTCTTCTATTTGTATATGAGGTCTTAATTTGATATCAGGCCACAAACAGTCTATATGTTGACAATAGCTTTATAATCAGTTACCACTGCCAAGGAAACCCTATGGACAAAAGCAAGCAGATGTATTTTGAAAAGACACTTGAGGGTGAGACCCTCACATCTGAAGGCTCCCAGCATGCTACTGAGGAATAACAGAGGGCAACTGTATGGCATGTTAAATCTTATAATGCAGGTGGAGTAAAAACTGAGAGGATGTCCATCTGTTGAGATCACTGGAATTGTATAATGTAAAAATATGAATCAACAAAACCCTGATGAGGTTAAAAATTAAATTGCAAGAATAAGCATCTATATTTTTTAAATGGTAAACTAGAATGGGCAGGGATGGATTATTTTACATGCAATAATCACAAGATCTTCTTTTGCAAACAAGTATCTTACAATTGTAATGGAGTACCTCTTATATTTAATAATAGGGTTCTAAAATCAATTCATGGTTACAGCCCAGTGAATGACTTGATTTGAATCAAATTCCAAGATGAGCCTTTCAGCATTTCAGGGGTATAGGATTGCTCTCCAAATACAGATGCTAAAGAGAAGGTTTTATAAGAATCTGTAGAATTTTCTGTATATAAAATGAAAAAAAAAAAGATGTTATATTCATTACACATGATTAGAATACTAAATTGGTAGTCAAAGAACAGCTGAGATAATGAACACAATTGGCTTGTTATCAGATGTGTAGCAATAGCGGAGAAAATGGGGCAGCCACACTAGGCACAAAACTTTGAGGGTACAATTGGGAAGTGTAGTTCTTTCTTTCTTTTCTGTAATAGCATTTATTCTACTGTAGAGCTGAAGGGGCCTGGAGTACCAGATTATGGGAGCAGACTTGTTTTGTTTTATGGGTTATTTTTTTTTCAGCTTAAACCCGGGGAGGGGGGGGCTTTGAGTATCTACCTTGGATTGGAGACTATGGTAGTGTATATGTATTTTTTTCTTTGCTCTTCAGTTTAAGAGCTGCAGGGTTAGGGAATCAAACTGGGTCTGGCACTAGCTGCTAGATGAACCAGCTATAACTGTGCTTGGTATACAAAATGAAGCAGGTCTTGTAGTAGGATTCTGCCAGGATTAACTTTCCAACAATCTAAGGGACAGCTTTATATATGGATATCACCAGATTGAAATTAAATTGACTTGACTATATAATTTGCAGTCAGAAATGAAAGAGCTCTGTGCAGATGGCAAAACCAAGACTTGGATCTGATTGTGGCTCAAGCTATTATCTTTGCATTGCAAAGTTTAGAAAAAAATTAAATAAAAAGGAAAATGTCCCCAAACAAATTAGACAGATAATGAGCATTGCAATGAACTGGAAGAAGATAACTGAATGGTAAAGCAATATATTTCTTCAAGGAGACTGTCAAAATGTTCAACCTTCCATGTAAAAAATGGGCATAATAAAAGACAAAGAAGGGAAGGACCTCCCAGAAGCATAAGATATTAAGAAAAAATAATTAGAAATGTGACAAGAGTGTACAGAATTATATAAGAAGGATGCTAACATCACTGATAAACACGATAGTATGTTCTTTGATCCACAGCCCAATAATGATCGAGTTAGATATCTTAGAAAGTAGAATCCAATGGGTACAAGAAAGCCTTTCTAATGACAAAGCTGCAAGAAATGGTGTAATTCCCAATTAAGTGCTCAGAATCTTGCAAAAAGATGCTGTTTCAGTATTGCTTATAATGTGACAGCAAATCTGAAAAAAAAAACAGTAGCCATTGGTTTGGGATGTCAGTTTATATTCAAATCTCCCCCAAAAAACAATGGTAAGGAGTGCTCAGAATGATCAAACAAGGGCATTTGTCCTACATGATAGCAAATTAATGTTTAAGATCCTGCAAGTAGACCTGGACAATAATACAGATCAAGGACTGCCACATACAGAGATGGTTATAGGAAAGCTAGGGGCATCAAAGATCAAATTGCCAACATTATCTGGATAACAGAGAAAGAAGATGAGCACCAAAACACATTTAGTTTTTGTTTATAGATTATTCTAAAGCCATTGATTGTGTACACCATAACAACCTGTCACAAATTTTAGGGAAATGAGGATACTGGATCACCAAATTTGCCACCTGGGGAATCTGTATTCATGCACAAAAAAAGTTAGAACTGAATACAAAATAACTCATTGTTTTAAGATTAGGAATTGGCTAGCCTTAAAATGGCCCACAAGGGCAGCTAGCCTAGTACTTACCTATGAACCTAAGGAAGGGTGTGTGATAAGGCTACTTCCTGTGCATTCTACTTATTTAACATAATGCATCATGCAAAATGCCTAGTTAGATGGATCAGATAATGGAGTCAAAATTGGTGGTAGACATATTAGCAGAAATGCAGATGATACCACTCTGAAGTCTAAAAATGAAGAGAATTTGAAGATCCTATTGATGAAAGAGAAAGAGATGATGCAAAAAAATTTATTTTATTTATTTTACATTTGTTAACCGAGGGTGTCTGACTGAGCCGAAAAGGCCCCTTTTCAGCAGAGGCCCGGGGAGAAAAGCTCCACAAAGAAAAATTACAGACACATTTAGTTATTTAGACATAATCAGTATACACACAAATTACAAGAGACATGTTTTTACAGTGGTATGCGGCACAAACAGTTACAGTGGAGAGAACAATCAAAAAAATATTAATTTTAAAAATAAAGGTAAGTAATAGATTTGTGGTGTACGGCTGAACTTTGGAATGTAGGTAGAATACATACATAGTACACAGGTACAGTACATACATTGTAGATTAGCCAGTGTTTGTGAGTAAGATTGAAAAACTATTATCAATTGCTCTAGATTTAGTATGTATATGTTATCCGCTTTCACTAGCCTGGGGAGCAATCATGGCACTACCAACTTTGCTTGAGATGTTGCCTGATGAGGTCTTTAAAGGAGGCTTTGGATGATGTGTTTTGAATGCTAGTAGGGACAGAGTTCCATTTTTTTAGCCACCGAACTACTATATAGTGCATCTCCAAAGCTATTGTAGCTGTTGGTGACTTCTAGTAGTAGTTTGCTTGATGATATAAGAGGCCTTTTGGCTGAGTGATGTTGTACTAGGTTTTTGAGGGCAGGACACTTATTGGGGAGGTAATAGATAGAATGACAGAGGCAGAGCTGATTGTAGGCTAGGAGGTTGGGCAGTTCAAGCCAGTGGAGCTGTCTCAAAGCAGTACAGTGATGAGTTCCATATGAGCAATTTGCAGCAAGCGGGCAATTCTGTTATAGCAAGCTTCCATTTTGCTTAGTTCAGTTTTGTTGAGATTAGTCAGAATGGGAGATGCATAGAGTAGGGTGGATAGAAGTTGGGAGCGAGCAATGGCTGATCTTGTGTTATTGGTAAGAAATGGTTTGATACGGTAGAGTGACCCCAGTTTGGCATGTACTTTTTTAATAGTTAAGTTTAGATGACTATCAAATTTTAGGTGGGAGTCTATGGTTATTCCTAATAGCTTAGCCTGTGCCACTGGAGCAATTGGAGTAGCATTTGTGGAGTAGATAGTGAATTGACTGTTAGTGTTTTTGTTAGAACTGGTTATAATCATAAGCTGAGTTTTCTTTGGATTGAGGATAAGTTGGGCTTTGGTAAGGTAGTTTTCAACGTCAGAGAATGCTAGTTGAGTTGTTTGCAGGAGGGTGGGAATGTTTTGTGCAGCACAGATTAAGGTAGTGTCATCTGCATACTGAATTATAGATGCATGCTGTGTGAAGGTGTGGAGGTCATTTGTGAAGACTATGAATAGTAGTGGTCCTAAGATAGAACCCTGTGGGACTCCTATAGTTATGGGCAGCTGAGGAAAGAGAGAATTTTCCCATTTCACAGCTTGGTACCTGTCAGTTAAGTAGCTTTGGAACCAGGTAAGAGTGGAATTAGATAGATGATATTGGTTTAGTTTGTTTAGCAGGATTTGGTGTGAGACCAAAAAAGAAGATGTCATCTAGCCCTATCAATTCTTTGCAAATAGATAGTGAAGGGGTGACAAGATTTTGTTTCTGTAGGCTAAAAGATCTCTGCAGATAGTGACTGCAGCCAGTAGTGGGTTTATAATATGGGAGGTTTTAGCAACCTCTTAGGACCCACAGCTCTTGGGGTGGGGGGCATGGACACTGCAGGAGTAGGATGTTGTAACTGTGTCTGCATTGAACTAGGGCATATAGGCCATTTATCTATTTTTTAAACACTACCAGGAGAATCAAGGGTATAAACACATTGTCCAATATGGATTGACTTAAAGCCTTATCTCTATACTCTGTCTCCTACAGATTACTGAAAAGCGATCTATACCTGGCATAGAAGGCATCCTTGGATCCAGCTGTGATAGACCTTTTGCACATCTGCAAAATGAACAGCATTAGAACCACCAGATCCAAGGATTTAAATTTTGCTTGTGACATAAATAAGATGTAGGCAAGACAGATATGTGTCTCTGAGTATCCCCATGATCTGGAGAAGGCTCCCCATTTATGTTAAGCAGAGTCCTTCCCTAGCCCTATTTAAGCATAACCTTGACCAATGTATGGGAAACTGGAAATTCATCCCAGGTCTGGCCCACATTTTTCTGATAGACAGAGGCAGACAGTAATGTGCAAACTAACATACCCCCCCCCCACCACATAACCTCTTCACCATGTATATCTAGGAATGAAGACCTAGAGCCCTGTGAGTCCAGTTTCAGACCATGACATAACCCTGTGAAAGGCATGTTGAGTTATACATAATCTCCACGTGGCAAATGCAGTCATTTCATTCTGTCCTCGTTAATTTAACTTTGGCATTTGAGGATGGATGGATTAATGGATGGATGGATGGATGGATGGATGGATGGATGGATGGATTTAACATTTGGCTTCAGTATGGCCTATAAGTTCTCATCTGCTTTGCCTCTTACTTTTTTAAAGCACTTACAAAAAGTTGTCTCTGGAATTAATTCATTAGGTAGCTATCCACTGTTCTGTGGGTTTCCAAAAGAAATGATGTTAGCAGATTTACTTTTCATGGTATGCATCCTGTGCAGGGGAATGTCAACTGTACCTCCCCTAGACAAATGCATGGAATCTCGTCTTGTTTGGATGCATTATAGTCATTTGAAGATAATCCTGGCTGGGGAGGAGGATATAATTGTACATGCTGCTGTACAGCCATCAGCTGCTCCTTGCTTTCCACATATTTGTTTTTATTTTTATATATCTTGCAGCGGATGGGGAATAAGATGGAATTTTTGAGATTTGCATGCAGTCTAAGAGTTTTCTTTATGACATGCTGTCATTGAAGAACCAGGTGTCAGCTGTCATCCACTATTCTTACTTCCATAGTATAAATATTGCATTTATGGATCATTAGGTTCCTTCTGGCGATCTGCCAATGGTAATAGATGCACTGATATTACTTTGAATAGACAAATCTAATGCCCTTTGACATGGGCTCCATCATAATGACCTCTGCCATCTCCAATACCTGCAAAATTCTACAGTCACAGTATTGGCAAGAGCATCTCATTACAATCATATCATAGGTTCATAGGTAGGTACTAGGCTATTGGCCCTAGGGCCTACATAAGCCTAGCCAAATGTACCCTGGCTTTTGCCACCCAAGAAAATTATTTTCCTGTGCCACCATCGAGCAGAGTCACAGAAGTGATCCCCGGGGTGAATTTCCTATCTCCCATCCAATCATCAAGATTTTTCTTGAAGAGTGCTAATGAGGAGCTTTGTTTGATATAGATAGGTAGTTTGTTCCAAAGTATGGGAAGTCTCTGGAACAGGAATCTATCCCTCCAGCATGTTCTGTTTATTGTGGTGACAAAGTTTAGGTCCCTAGAGCATGTAGCTCGTAGGGATTGGGATTTCTTTAAGTGGAGCATGTCTAAAAGCTCTGGGTTTGACATTGCTTTGTGTGTTAGGCAGAGATCGCCTCTGAGTAGGCGATATGAAATGGAGTAAAGCTGCAGTTTTTTAAGATGGTCTGCATAGGGCATCTCTTTGAGGCTGGTAATCCCCTTTGTGAGGTATTTCTGTGGCCTTTCCAGTTATTGTAGATCTCTTGTGAGGTACATACCAGAAGGGGCATTGTATTTTATAATGGGTCTAATGAGTGATGAGTAGAGGGGAACAATGACCTCTTTTTTCCTGGATGAGAAACCTTTTGTGATGAGGTGTGCCACATAGAAGGATTTCCTGACTACTGTGGTAATGTGATTATCAAAGGAGAGACTACTGTCCATCTGTGTCCCAAGGTCTCTTATCACACTTTTGGTGTTATGTAGGCTACCACCTATGTGGTAGTTCATGGGTACTGAGTTTTTACCAAAAGGGATGACAATGCACTTTTTGGCATTGTGCTTGAGGCCATGGCTTTGACACCAGGCATATGTCTCAGCGAGGCCCTTTTGTAGGATGTCCACATCTTTTGGAGTTTTGATTATGGTTCCTAGTTTGCAGTCATCTGCGAACTTCATTAGCCAAAGTCCTTCTGTGTTGGCCTGTACTTCAGAGAAGTAGATACCAAACAGGAGAGGACCCAGGACTGAACCCTGTGGTACTTCACTTGTCACTGGTCTGAAGCTGGATTTGGAGTCTGCTACTTTCACAGTGTGGGTTCTGTCAGTGAGCCAGTTGGCAACCCATCTTGTGACATAGGGATTTATACCTAGTTTAGTGAGTTTATCTATAATTCTCTAGTGGGGGATGGTGTTGAAAGCCTTGGCGAGATCTAGATAGGCTGTGTGAACCACCTTACCCTCATCTACGGCTTTGGTGACTGCTTCAAAGAAGTCTGTCAGGTTTAGGAGACATGATCTGCCTTTTACAAACCCAAACTGGGTGGGGTCCTGAGTTTGGAAATTACCAATGTCATTGTTTATAAGTTCCATGATGATACGCTCCATAGCCTTGCAGACCAGGCTCATTAGGCTAATGGGGCGGTAGTTTCCAGGGTCTCTGGTGGTTCCCCCTTTGTGGAGTGGGATAACTGTTGCTGTGCACCATTCAGTGGGCACATAGCCTGAGGTGAGACTATGATTGAACATGGTACTTAGGTGGGGTGCCAGTTCGTTCTGTAGTTCATGTAAAACACAGACTGGTATGTCGTCAGGTCCCATGGATGCTGTGTTCTTGGCTTTGGATAGTGTGTTTTTTACCTGTGCAGCCGTGATTACAGGAACTTTGCATTCTTCTGGTATAGAGATGGGCCCTTTAGGGGATGACAGAGGGGTAAAGTTAGCACTGAACCTATCTGCCAGTATGTTGGCAATATCAGTTGGTTCTGTATATTTAGTGCCATTGTGCTGTAACTCAGAGCAGATCTAAGTGTTGCCATTGAGATTCTTGACATTGCTATAGAATGCTTTGTGGTTGTCTTTAGAGTCAGTGGCGATTTTGTTTTCATAACTAGCTTTGGAGGATTTTATGAGGGATCTCAGCTTCTTATTGAGGCCGACCAGGTAGTTTCTTCAATCATGGGATTTTACTCTTTTTTTGCAACAGTTTCCTTCTTCTGTTGTAGAGTTTGTTTTATGCAGGGGACCACGAGATTGGCTTCCTTTTTTTGGAGGATAGCATCTTGGTTCTGTTAGGGATTGCATAATCCATGCACTCGTGTAAGTGCTTATAAAGTGCATTTTTGTAGGATTCAGCAGTCATACCTCTATTGTCCATCAGCATGGGTGTCGTGAAGTTTGCTACTTCTGTCTTAAGAAGCGTGAAGTTGACTTTGGAGAAATTTTTTACTGTGGTTTCCCTAATGGGGGGTGGGGGAGGGTTGTGGATGTCTAGGGTGATTAGTTTATGGTCGGATCTGACCAATGAGGAATTGACCTCTGGTGTGGAGCACCAGTTGCCCATGTTGGTAATAACCAGGTCTAGGATATTGCTGCCCCTGGTGGGGGTGTGGATAAGTTGATCCATGGCATTGGAATTTATGAATTCCAGAAAACGTTGAGCACAAGAGTTGGTACATGAGTAGTTTTCCCAGTTAATGGTAGGGTAGTTGAAATCGCCCATTATTAGGGTGTTAGGTTGTACCCTAATATTTACCAGTGTATTAAGAAATGAGGAGTGGGAATCCTGGGGCATGGTGGGGGATCTGTAACAAGCTACAATTTGGATTGTGGTCTTGCCCAGAGTTAGTTGCACTTGGATAATCTCAGATGCATTATGCTGAGCAACTAGCCTGGAGGTGTGGATATCCCTAATGAATATTGACACGCCTCCGCCTTTAGTGTTTCGGTCCAGGTTAGGTGGCCGAAAGGTGTGGTATGAATTATAGCCTGGTAATGCAGGGGTACTCTCTGGAGCCTTGAACCAGGTCTCTCTGTCACTGCACAGATGTCGATGTTCTCCATTTTAAGGAGTGCCTCAAGTGAGTGCATTTTGAGGTTTAGACTTCTAGCATTGAGTAGCAATACCCTCAGATTCTTCTTGCCTGTACCTGTTAGGGTAGTGAATTTGTCATTTGAACCTTGCCTAAAAAAGGCACTATAGGGGTGGCTAGAGCCTTAGCCTGTATCCGGAATCCCAGGGACGACAGGTGCAGGCCATCTCTGGTGAAACATCGTGGCTTGTCGATCATGTCATCCCAGGCAGACAAATACTGGATCCCCTTAGAATGACACCAGAAGCTTAGCCAATTGTTGAAGTCAATCATTTTGTCCTTGTACTGTGGTATCATTCTGGGTGATGGCAGGATGCTACTCAGGGCTAGGGTCATACCTGCCTGGGCTACAAGATCGGACAGCTCCTCCATGTCCCTTTTCATGTAGTCCAAGGAGGTACATCTCAGGTCATTCACACCAACATGGAAAATGACAGAGTCATATTTGTACTTGCTGTGGAGTGACCTGAGTGCATGCGTTATGTGGCGGATCCTGGCACCCGACAGGCAGCTGACAGTAACTTTCACCTTGCCTGGTGAGTGGAACATCAGTGTGCCTGACTATAGAGCCACCTATGACTAGAGTGTTGGGTACATTGTTATGCCTTATGGGCTGTGGTTGAGAGGCACATTGAGTTTGTGGGCTATGTGTCATTTGGGTTGTGTTGGGGGGTGGAGGTTGCTTGTGTTTCTGCTTTGGAGGTCCCTGTTGCTTGGGCAGGTTTTTACTGAGAGCCTCCGTGAATGTAGGTTTGTGTTTTGTGTTTCTGTGTGTGTGTTTTGGTGGTGTAGGTTTTGAGGGACTATAAGCTGTGTGTGGTGTGGTGCAAGTGTTTACCTTCTCCTCTTGACTGTCTAGTCCAGTCTTGGGTGAAGAGAGCTTTGCTTCCAGTTTGGCTATATAAGTGCATCTCTCACAGGTTGTAGTGTTGGGTGGTAGGAGGAGAGGGTTGTCTGTGTACATGAGGCAATTACTGCATTGCCCCAAGATGCCCAGATTCATCAGGTAGACAGGAGAAAACACCGGGAGCTGACCCTTAGACATGCCTGAATAGGTGCTTATTTGTTAAGTACTAGAAACTGTTTTCCTCTAGACAGTGAGGAAAGTTGAGTGCTTTACTAATTTGTAGCTTATTTAGTGCTTACAATAAGTTCTGAACAAGTGCTGAAACAAAAAACTGGCTAGTTCTAACAAACAAAATTAAGCTAGAAGGCTTCCCTCCAACACAGAAAGGCTTGGGGACCTAGAAGACTACAAATAGTCCTGGACACATCAAATCTATATCCAGGCTAGACTACCCACAGGAAAGGCAGGAAACAAGCTTAGAATTTTTTTTTTTACTGCAGAATTTGTACTGGTTGCTAGCAGCAGTAAGAATCTGTTTAAAGATCTTGGTCTTGACCTCCCAGGCCCTTCACAATATGGGCCCAGTCGATGTCAGAAAGTATCTGAATCCCTGCTGCCCAGGTCACTAGCTCCACTTGGCTGGAAGGGGACTGCTAATTTTGCAAGATCTCATTTACTTGTCATGTGTCTGTCTTCTTGACCTCTCTACTTTCTAGACCCTGAGTATTTCACTCTCATGTGGCTTTTAGGAAATCAATCAGCACCTATTTATTTCAGAGGTTCTTTTGTAATCTGCAACACATTTTAGTATATATTGATATTTTTTACTTCTAAACTTCAGTTTTGTTCGTATATTTTATTTTACTTTATTGTACACTCTTTAGACCTTTTAAATACGTTAAAGTTAGACATAAAAGATACATTGATCATCTTGTAAATCTGTGAAAGTACTTAGGCTATACAGCTTGATTCTCTTTCTGCATATATTTACCCTCTGTCTAATAAAATTATTTTCTGTTACACTTAAATGCCCTGCTAGTAATAACTTCTTAACCTTGGTGTAATTTGATTACAAACACAGGCTATGCTCTTTGGTCAGTTATGCATATAGGCATCTACAATCAGATTTATGATGTTGTATCTTTCGGCTTTTCCCAGTTAGGGGTCGCCACAGCGGAACTCCGGTCTGCTAATGATTGGCAGTAGATTTTTACGTACCGAGTTGCCAGCCCTGATGCACAACCTTCAACAAAGGTACGCCCATTCACGCATGTCTCCACACAGAAGACGCTTTAGCTGAGAATCGAACAGGACAACGTCTTACTATGAGGTGACAATGCTACCGCAGCACCACCACCGCAGCCACTTACAATCAGATTTATAATGACCCTTTGAATTTCTTTACTGCAAGTGCCAATAGTATAAAGTGGTTACTCTGAAAACTACTTACAAGTGAACTGAAAACCAAGTGCTTTTTGCAAGGAGCAAGCCCCTCTGTACTCCATGCCGGGGACCAGCCCCCAAGTTATATATACTAACTCCATGGTCACACAGCAGTGAGGTAAATGGACAAATTCACTGTTCACTGAACATGATTTTCATCATAAATGTCACAAAGTATAAGCACTTATACTATCTACTATTTTAGAATTATTATGTTTCCCGTCATGTAACTTAACATACAGATTTACCTATTACAGTCTGTAAATAAAATGTACTCCCTTTTTTCTGTCTGTTTTGGTATAGTGTTTTTAAGTATATTTTGTTATCCTTAAATAAATTTCTTAATCATTATTTATATATTTCTTTATGTACTTAACATCTAGTTTTTAATGCTTAGCTTTAGAGTCTAAATATTTCTGATTAGAGAGAACTTGAGGTCCATTTTAGTTTATTTTCTTGGTCTAGAATGTGTCATATTTGAATGGGATTGTAGTAAATTGTGCCAGGTGTGACAATTTGTAAAGGTTTCAGTGAAATTGAACCTGTTTTTAATTTTTGAAGAACCAAAGTTTTAATTTAATAACACACTACTTTAGTCAGCCCTAAGCTATTTCCTGCTATTCTTCTGAATACACAATCTGGGTTCTAAGATTTCTTCATGCTCCCCACTATGGAGTTCTCACCTAAGTGATGAAAGCATAGATCAAAGTCTGCTGTTCAGCATGGGAAGTGTAATGGAACAATAAAAAACACAAGTTTGAGTAAAATAAAAAGGATCATGGTTCTAAATAACATTTGATATAATATTACATGTGGTAGATTGCATTAAATGTCTTTATATTTCTCATTTCCCACTTCAAAAGCTGATTTATATCTTCTGTTTACTGTACTATTGTACCTTGCAGAGCTGGCTCTAGCACTATGTGATCTAGGCAGGTGGGGGAGGGTGCTGGCCAGGGGGCTTCTACATTTACATTTAAATTAATAAAAAAATTAAACATTTCTTCCTAATGTCTCAGTGGCATCAGCGTCTTCTTTAATAAGATGTATGCACCAATGTGGAGATAATGTAAACATCTTCTGCGTGAGAGAAATATACACAGAATTTAACTTACAGTAAGTAAAGCATGTGTGTGAAATGCAGGTTAGTCAATTAACTTACACGGGCTTAAACTATGTACTTTGGTTACAGGAGGCAATAGCCTGAATCCTGTATACCAACTACCAGATTGCTCAAGGATTTATGAGTTTCAATGAAGACAAGATCATGAATCCTCTACAAAAACTACCAGACTGATAAAGGAATTGTAAGCATTAGGGGATTTTCAAGGAATTACTGTATGAGTTTTAGTGCATTTTTCAGTTTCAGTTTATTTTCAAAGAATTAGGAGTTTCAGTGCATTTTTAATGAATTGTGAGTTTCAAGGGATGAAAAGTTTACTGCTGCTCATGCTAAGTCTGTTTTCAATGTTCAGCTATTGTGTTTAGCAAATGGCAGTCAGTGTTTGTGCTGTAGCATTTCAAAGCAGTGTTAGTAGCACAGCAGCATGTTTGCCTTTGGTCCAGAAGTCTGTGGGTTCTACTCTCACACCATGTAGGTGGATTGCTAATAATGCAGTGCACTTTAAGGCTGAATGGGGTCCAGCACTCCTGTGTCTGTCCTCTGTTAGGATGAGTTGACTAGTAACTACAAACTTATTGTCAGTTTGCCAGCCATTCCCTGTCATAATATTACCAGCTTATCAACAATTTTTTAAATGCAAAATAGGCAATTAATTCTTCAAGGTAAGCAGGCACTAAATTTGAAGATGAAACACTGAAATATAAAGTTGCTTGCCAGTAGCAACCTCTTCATTAGTTACAGATATTTTTAATGTGGAATTATTCAGATGACTTTTTCTTCTGCAGAGATTGTGCTTATTTAATGATATTGGTGGATTGCAATGACACATGTTTGAGTAGTTTTTTTATGGTTGAAATGTTCTGAAATGGGCAGTTTTGTTATTATTGGTTCATATGATTCTCGGCTTGGCTTGGGAGTGCCTAGTGTGTGAAGTCTGCATGTCCTCCCCACAGTTGGGTAGAGCTCGAAAGACATGCGTGCGTAAATGGGCATGCCTTCGTTGAAGGTTGAGCTGGCACCTCGGCGTTTCGTAAAATCTCTACTGCCAATCATTAGTGGGCCAGAGTTCCGCTGTGGCGACCCCTTACCGGGGAAAAGCTGAAAGACAAACAACAACATTTTCTTTTATTGCTTACTGGAAAAATATGCAAAACTACCAATTTAAAACACATTCTAACAAATGGTGCTATATTATACAAGGGATATAATGTATTACAATTTAATACAATCAAGAAGGTGAATCAAGGAATACATACATGTATACATGGTCCTAAAAATGTGTGCAATAAGCCTATGGTTTGAAAACAGCCTAAAGGTAAACTTAACATGTCACTAGCCAGATGCATTTTCATTGGATGTGGGTTTTAATGCTATTTCAATGGATGTGAGTTTCAACGGATGAGAACTTTATTGTTAGTGCCAAGTCTGTTTTCATTGTGAGATTGTACTATTTGTTTAGCAAATGATTATTGTTTTTGTGCCATAAGATTTGAAATAATAGTTTCAAATTAAATCCAAATATCTGTATCATTGTAGAAGTAAACAAGAAAATAGTATGCAAACTGACAGGTGTTTATGGTAAATGGGGAGAAATAGCCAAGTAATGGGACACTGGATTGGCTGGGGGGGTGCTGATGTGTGGGCACCCTGATCCCTTACTCTGTCAAGGGCCCCGTTGGCCCATGATCCGGATCTAGTGCCTTGTGAAATATTCAAAGAATGTACTGAAGCTCAGGATATAGGAAGAACTTTCTAAATTTATTTCTAATTGGTTGCTGGAAAGTACAACACTATCATGGCAAATTTTAATTATATGCAGCACAATCTGAATTATGTAATGTTTATGCAGACATGTATGAAATCCAATTAAGCATATCCATATCTAGATACCATACTAAAAATCATAGGATCCTTTTATACTTTACACATAGTTATATACTCAGTAATTAGCAAAGAGCATGACATCATCATTTTAGCCTAAGATTAAATAAATCATCCATTCTAGACTTTACCAATGGAAACTATAATGCAATGAGTGACATACTTAGACTGGAATACCATTCTCAGTTACCTAAGTAAGTCTGTTTTCAGAAAAACATAGCAGAAAGTCACAAATGTGTAAATTCCATAAGCTCCTCTTAGAAGGAATCACAAAATTAATAAATATACAAAAAAGGAAGAGTTGCAATTTATTTTTCAAAAATCACCTAGTCATAAAGTCTAATCTAAATAAAGTATAGAAACTACTTAGTTTTATCAAATCTTCCCTTGTCTAAACTAAGAATCTGACTTGGTCTGAAAGGTTGAAAATAATAATAAAGTAATCTTGCATTACATTAGAAATTTGAAAAGGTAAAATTGTAAATGTAATGTGTTATCAATAAGCAATGAAGTTATTACAAAACCACAGGGCACAAAAAATTTGTACAATTTTCACAATATGCAAATAAATACATTGGGGTTCTATAGAGACAAGGGGAGATCTCTCTTATATAATTCCAGATGTGATAAGTCATACCACAAAGAAAATTAAAACCTCTTGTTCCATGTGACCAGATAATATACCCCATGGTTTTCTATACAGAATCAAGAGAAATAATTACTCTTCCCTTGTTGAGAATGTTAAATAAAATCTGGGCATATACACATGTTATTTGGCATATTATGACAGGCTGCAGTGGTCTAATTTACAAAAGGGGGGGGGTTACATGAAGCCCAAGCACCTTTAGACCCATCAGACTAGCTAGTAAATTATATAAAATCACAGAAAACATACAAATCACAGGAAGTTCAGTGATACCGAGTCTTACCTTGTCAATTTCCACTCTAGACTTACTCCCTTCTCAAGGAAGGCTGTGTCAGTTATGCCTGGGGAGAATTTATAAATGCCAGTTCAATTACCCAGGTCTCATTTGAAGGAAGACAGTGTATTACACTGCTTTATCTCCAGCGGGAGTCTATTCCAGAGGTTAGGGATAAGCTAACAGTGGAGCTTATCCAGAATGGCAAGTGTGTTTCTGCCAAAATTATAAAGGCATGCTCTTTAAGATAATTTCTAAAGGGCATGCTTAGCTGATTCATGGAAGTCATCGTACCACTTTGTATCTTACCTGTGAGAGCCATTATTGAATATTGTACTATAGTTTCTAGCCTTCAAACAAGCCACAGCAATCAAGGTCAGTAGGCATAAATGTTTGCAGTTAAACCAATGAGCCTGTAAGGAATGCATTAATTACCTTTAAAATACTTTTTTACATATGACAAATAGTTGAAACTGAATGATCTAAAAATTATAAGTGTTAGTAGTTCCTTCAAATAAAGAAGAATAAATGTAAGTATAAATAAACCTTCAGTAAAAAGATAACGCCGCCTTCTCTTGTGAGAGCTGCAGTTCAGAGTAACACACCTAGCAGCCATGTGAAAAGTCATCTGGGGGAGTCATAAAGTTGAATATTCTTGTTGTCATCATTGCTTATTTACAAGAAATGGTAGGTTTAAAAATATAGCAGAAGCAGTGATATCATAGCTGAACTTGTCCCATTACCTTTAGGTATGTTGGCATCATGGAATCATGTTTTAAGAAACACAAGAGAATATCCTTCACTCTTGTATCTGAATTCCAAGCTTTCAAAACTGATAGACCTTGAAGGAGCCTTGGAAGTGGGGCAATACAGATAGTAACACATAGTATAATCACATTGCCTCTTTCTCTCAAAGAAAGAAAACACACATCCCTAGCTGGATTATTGCTATATGTCACCTATATGAGACACAATGTTCATAAATCCTCCCATACACTTCCTTCTTCCTGCAAGTTCGACTTATTTTTTAACTTTTAACCCATGTTCATGTTTTTTCTGATTTTTTTCCTCCAGTAATGTTGGTGTTTACTTGATTTAGACTGCAAGGCCAAATCAGAGCATGCGTTTGTACTGTCATTTTAAGAAATTTCTCCTTTCCCCTTTGATGTATAAAAGTGGAGTTAGTGTATTTAACAAAGAGCGTTGTAGAGAGAAAATACCACCATGTGTTTATCTGTGTGTGTGTGTGTGTGTGTGTGTGTGTGTGTGTGTGTGTGTGTGTGTGTGTGTGTGTGTGCGCGTGCGTGTGTTTGTGTTTGGGTGGGTTAAGCCATCCTACATAAGCATGTTTTTGCCTTGTGCAGTGTGGTGCTTCAGGAAAATGTTGGTTTATTGTTGTAACCTGTTGTAACAGACCACTTTGTTTTTATGGGGTTTAAACTCATGTCATTAGTAGTTTAAGACATTTCTGTTGAAGCCACTTAGGTTGGGTCCAGAATAACTAAAGTTTTATAAGTATTAGCTGACACCCATGATTTTATTCAGGGTCACTTCTACTTGTACCAGTGCAAAACTGTATTGTGTATTCTAGCCTTAAACACCAGCATTTAAAATTAAATTTGACTCACCTAGTTATTTTCTTAATCAGGCCAGACCACCTATTTGGAAATTATACATATTAGACCAACCTTTGACCAAAAGAAATATAGGCCTATATGATGGTGGCAAATAAATGTTCTTTGTCTCATATACTCTGCAGTTTTCCCAACCTTCAGAATAAGCTGTGCATCTTATTTAAGCAAAAGATTTTTTTTTTTATCTAACATTAGAATTACTATATGTTTGTCTTATGCATTTTTTTCAGTTCTGGCACTGCATTTGATGCTGTTACCTTATCAAAAAGGTTGTTCCAATCCTCTGTGAGCACGTTCATGAAAAAATGTTGTATCATATCTCCTTTAACCCTTTAATGCTGTATCAGATGCCAGGAGAGTTTACTTTCCACCCAATGACATCCCAGCAGAAATTAAAAAGCAAACAAACAAACAAACAAACAAAAACAGACACATCAGTTCTGTATTTTTTAAATACATGGTGTGATGTTCATGGGTTCATAGGTATATACTAGGCTAATGGCCAACGGGGCTTTTATAAGCCTAGCCATGCAACTCAACACAATACATCCCCTGGTGACATGTGTGTCTTCACTGGAGGGGCTATGTTTGTTAGGAGGGGTATGTTAGTTAGGAAGTTGCTAAAAAGTTATCTTGTGGGGTATGTTAATTTGGGAATGTTTACTGTCAGCCTCTGTCTATAAGAGACATGAGCGACAGCCCAAGAATGAATTTGTGATTTCCCATTCAATGGTCAAGGTTATGTTTGAATACAGTTAGAGATGGACTCTGCTTCACATAGATGGAGAGCCTATTTCAGAGCTTGAGGATCCTTGGAGTCGCATATCCCTCACCAGAATGTTCTATTTATGTCACAAGCAAAGTTCAAATCCCTGGATCTAGTGTTACATGTGCTGCTTGTTTTGTGGATGTGCAAAAGCTCCATCAGGGATGGATGTAAGGATATTTCATATGTCAAGCAGAGATCACCGCTCAACAACCTGTAGGAGACCAAGTATAGACACAGGTATCTAAGGTGATCTGTATAGGACAGTGTGTTAATACCATGGATCCTCTTGGTAAGGAGCCTCTGGGCATTCCAACTGTTACAGTACATGCTGAAGGAGGGATTGTACTCATTGATGGATCTGATAAGGGATGAGTAGACTGGTACTATAACTTCCTTGGACCTGAATGCCATAGCCTTACATATAAGTTTGGCAACATATAATGATTTTTGACTACCTTGACTACATGTTGATCAAGATTACTGTCTACAAATGTTCCCAGATTTCTATAACTACATGGTCAGCTCTTAGGGGTGTCTTATCATTGGAGTAATTTGCCTGGGTAGATGTTTTCCCAAAAGTCACTATCATACACTCCTTTGCACTGAGAGTTAATCCATGGTTTTGGTACCAGTCATCTGTTGGTATTACACCCTCTTGTAGGATGTTAGTTTCATGGGGGAATTGATGATAGCTCCAAATTTACAGTCATTTGTGGTTAGCCAGAAGCCCTTGACATTAGTCTTGACCTCTGAGAAGTAGAGGCTAAACAGGAGTGGG